>NC_056726.1:1438523780-1438568780 GCF_019279795.1 Protopterus annectens
AATGAAACCATCAATGAACATAAATCTGACAACAAAAGGATATAAGACCTCTAGATATATATCCATTTCAAAAATACACTATATCAGAAACAAGAATGGCACTGAACCTCCCTAAAAGTTATGTAATTATACTTAGACAAGTTAAAGAAATCTGTTTTAAGATATTAGAAAACAATGCATTAATTCAGAGTAACATAAATCTGACCAGAACATTATGGTCCACTCTCTTGGTGAGGAAGAACATGATCTCATATGCATATCGACTTTATACAGCAGTAAGATATCAAGATGAAACATTATTTTCCAAATATCGGACAGGCTTGGATCCATCCATTTCTCAGGACTTAATAATCCAGTCAATACAATCAGCAGCTAAATATATCCCTTTCAAGAAACTTAGCTACACACAGTCCATGATTATAAACAACTCGTACCTTACTCCAACTCAGTTAAACAAATTTAAGGACACCGTTTTCCCTTTCTGCCCGTACTGTGATAACCAGCGCACAGACTAGCTCCATATATTTTGGAGTTGTAAATATTTTTTATAAACCATGGTACTCCTTGAGAGTCAGAATTGAAAAAATGAGGTATGAGAAAACTACCCTTTCTTGGAAATTTGCCCTACTACATATCCACCCAGTGAATCTAGACAACACCCAAAAGTGTATACTAATTACACTATTCACCTTAATCAAGTATTATATCACATTAAATTGCAAAATAGATCTGAGCTCTCATGGAATGGGTTTAGGCAGATAGGTGTGAGGTATCTAATGGCACAAAAACTCTTGATCCAAATTCAAAAGTCACAACCAAAATGTGTACAATACTGGAACCTTTTATTGTCTATATTCTCAAATAAGAGTCAAAAACAACCTATTTGGTGAACCAAGCCTCATTTATGATGCTAAGGGACCGATCTCCCTTGTGTTGATAAATCCTTGTTACTGGGAGTTGGGCATGTAGTTTCAGTCTTGTTGACACCTCACTCTAAGATTAATAGATTCTTAATAATGTACAATAATGAATAGACTTTCTCTGTTGCTATTCATTTAGATGAGCAAGTAGCTTTCTGTAGATATGTATATAGAATGATTTTTAAATGTTATTATGATCTGGTTTGTTAGTGTTGGCTTGTTCTGTTAATTGTTGTTATACTGATATGTGCTCATTGAATTTGTACATTGCTCAGCCATATATGTTGTTTAAAAGAAAATGTAATAAAAAGATTTTTACAAAAAAAAATAAATAAATAAATTCAAAAAACAAACCATCCTGGTGGTCCACCACCATAAATAAAGTATGCAATAGAACTCCCTAAATTATTTAGTAAATCTAAAACCCATCTTCTCAAGGATAATATCAAAAGCATTAAATGAAGATCACAACCAGATCCATTAAAGGAGCCCATGAACGTAGGCTGCCCACTGAAGCCAATGATAATTATAAATCATTCCTTAACTATATTAAAAAAAATCCCCTACATTGTCCTGAACTTATTCATATTGGGGCCCCCTCATCTGACCCAACTGACATTACCAATATACTTGCAAACAAATTTAGTGCCAACTTCACCCCTGACACTTCTTTCTATTCAAAGCCCCAAAGTATGTGAATCCCTTAATCCTCCAATTATCTCTAAAGATCATTTACTGAAAGTGTTAACCAAGACCAAAAATACTTCCTTCATGAGACCCGATAATACACCTGGTAGCATGATTAACAGTGTTAAACTTGCCCTTTCAGACTCACTACTCCAGCTGTTTAACCTATGCTTTTCTACTTGTTTTGTCCCTGATGACTGAAGCATAGCAGTGGTGATGCCCCTCCATAAGGGTGGCCTCGCAACTAACCTGAATAATTACAGAGCTATCAGGCTTGCAAGCCACATCTGCAAAGCCATGGAATGTATTAAACATGACCACATAAAGTGTGATATCAAGAATCTTGTGAGACTTGACACCCAGCAGTTTAATTTTTGTGTATTGTAGATCCTGTCTCTTTAATCTGGTAAATTTTTAATAGGGTTGTGGCATCTGTAGATACTGGCTAAGCACTGCATGCAGCAAATCTTGACCTAGCTAAGGCCTTTGATAGCATTCCACATGTTGGAATCAGGCAAAAGCTAAATGCTTTAAAAATGGCTTATATGTATTAAGATGCATAGCAAACTGGTTAAAAGTCAGAACCCACACAGTGTAAGTTGCAGGTTATTCATCAGAAAGTATGAAAGTGACTAGCGGTGTCCCTCTAAGGTTAGTGCTGGGACCTCTCCTTTTTGGCTTTTATCTCTCATATCTCCAAGCAGTGAGCCAAGACCTCTGGTTAATAAAGTTTGCAGATGATTGCACACTGGGGGTCATTGTTAATTTACCAATGACAGCCAATACCTCCAGAATGAGCAGGCCCTAGTAAACTATTGGTGTACTAAAAATGGGCTGAAACAAATGTTAAAAAGTGCATTATCATAACCTTTGGTGGTCAGTGTCCTTCCCTAATCATACTATCTAGACAACATGTCTCTACAAAATGAAGATGTTTTTAGGGAATTAAGTACTTGGGATGATGCGCGGCTGCGGTGGTGCAGTGGTTAGCGTTGCTGCCTCACAGCAAGATTTTCTCTGGTTCGATCCTTGGCTGGGGTGCCTTCTGTGCAGAGTCTGCATGTCCTCCCTGTGGTCGCGTGGGTTTCCTCCAGGTGCTCTAGTTTCCTCCCACATCCCAAAGACATGCTGTAGGTGGATTGCACACTCTAAATTTGCCCTAGGTGTGAGTGTGTGTTTGTGTGTTCCTTCTATGGAAGGTTGGGTGCCGGGCTGGCAACTCGACACTGTAAAACTCCACTGCCAATCTTGAGCAGACAGGTGATCCACTGTGGCAACCCCTAACCAGGAAAAGCCAAAAGCAGAAGAAGAAGTACTTGGGATGATAGTTTCCTCTCTTTCACTATCATGTAACAACATTTGTCAGGAAATCCTTTTAGTTTCACCACCTAATTTCCAAATGAATATTATCTGTCTGTAGATGTAATCACTCCTTTAGATTCATCATTAATCAGGCAAATTATTGAGCACAGCTTCCTCTTTCAGATGTATCTCACTAAACATATAAAGCAATTAGAAAGATCCCAAATACTCCTAATCCAAGAAGAGCACAGACGTAAAATTACTGAGCTGCCAAGAGAGGCTGGAAGCTCTATCCCTTTATTCAGTGTCTCATAGACTTATCAGGGGAGATCTCTTTTTTGCTTACAGTGCATTTAGTGATCAGACTGTCCTACACCTGTTGTTTCCCTGTAAGCATACCCTCTCAACTGTACAGATATTTGCAGAATGTCCAAATTTTTGAATCATAATTTTGATGTATTCCTCATAATATTTACAGATTTCTAGCAATTCACTGATGATTGAAGTCACTAAATAATGACACACATTTGAATTTCAAACTTCATCCTTCAAAAAATGCATGCTAACACAAACCCTGATATTCTAACAACTTCTAAGTTTATAAGAGCAGTACTTAAAATGTGTCTCTATTTTTGGGCCTTTGTCCTCCCATTATTTTAGGATTTGTCCAGCTTTCATGCAATAAGAGATTGAAAGGTATGCCAGTAAGTTCAGTATCTCCATCAATATTAGTATCAGGTATCTAAATCTTCACCTGTAGGAAAATAAAACATGATTGAGGAATAGGTTTATAACCCTGCGTCTCCCATATCTCTAGAATACATTTCACGTGTATGTTAAGTAATGTGACTCACTGTTTTCCATGAAACATAAACTAGATAACTGGATGGGTATCTGCAAATTTACTCCAGCGCTGACTAGTATGGGCCTCCTGAAGAATGTAGGTGCCACCTGGGGGAGGGTACTGACAAGACAAGAATGATTGTCAGAGTCAGTGGCCTTGTAATATCTATGGATATAGCACTCTATCTTTCAATCTTTTCAGACACATTTGAAATATTACCTGTAAACTGCTTCTGTTATATGCATATAATCCCTTTGTGCAATAAAATAATATGTCTCTGGTGAAGCTGACATTGCAATACAATAATATGTCTCTGGTGACGCTGATTCCCACAGTGGGTACACATGCAGGTAGTGGCAAATTAAGCTCATAAACGGTCTGTGTAAAATGTATTTCTTCCTAGCTACTGTTTGTCATGACTCAGGCACTGTTATCTATGCTCTGTATAGGACTGAGAGGAGAACAGATCTAATGGATTGGGAAATTACATGCATATCCCTGCCTGTACTTCCTCTTCTCTGATGCATCATATTCCTTTTGCTGGGTATGCCTGTGCAAGGTACTCCTCACCCCTGGTAGTTACTCTAAAATGTTGAGATGTGCAAAGTCAGTCTGCTGAAGTTGCCAATACCAGGTTAGCTGTTGAACATGGAAACATATTTCTAAAGTTGTCCATTGCTGGCTGAGTTGTGGCAAAATGTGCAAAATGGGATTATGTCTTAGAAGATGACAACCATATTACAACAGACGTTTTCTTATATTGTCTTATTCTTCAATAATGCAGACGTTATCTTCCATATAATTGCTGTAGCAGTCAAGAATGCTACTCTGTATCCATGGAAAGGTTTGCTGCCACCTATGGCTAGTGAATTATCACCTATGGCTTGTGAATTTTAGTGAGTCATTGATCAGATATATCAATCTGAAATTCAGGTTTAGCAGAGGAGAAGAAAAGTGGATATCATAAGACATAGGTCATAATTCTTCATTAATGCTCACAAAAAAAGTAATTGGAGAAGGGATGCAGGTCATAATCTATTTTAAAATCTTACAGTGGCAAACATAATTGCTAAGCTATTTGTGTGATATAGCTGTGAGCAGACAGCCACACAACCCACCTTTCCGCCCTCACCTATATATGTTTGTTCATTCTCTTATACCCTGGGTTTAACAATCTGCCAGGTTTCTGCATTATGCCTCTACTTTGTCTCTAGCTATACAAACCTCCTGCTACACACTCACAGTATCATTTAAACCCTATCAGATTGTTGTATCTTAATTTGATAATGTACTAATAATGGTTTCTAGAGCAGATACTACTTCCAATGATTATAGCTGAGTAGAAGGAAATTATGATATTTTAGTGAAATGACTTTACTGCCTAAAAAAGTTACAAATATTTATACATTTCATACAGTGGATTTTATTTATTATTCCTGTTTATCTGGTATGACAGCCGCGATGGTGCAGCGGTAGCATTGTTGCCTCACAGTAAGAGGTTCTCCTGTTCGATTCTCGGCTGGAGTGCAGGGAGTGCCTTCTGTGTGGAGTCTGCATGTCTTCCTGGTGGTTGGGTGGGTGTTCGAAAGGCATGCATAAATGGGCGTGCCTTCGCTGAAGGTTGAATGTCGAGCTGGCACCTCGGCGTTCGTGAAAATCTACTGCCAATCATTAGCGGACCAGAGTTCCGCTGTGTCGACCCCTAACTGGGAAAAAGCCGAAAGTCAACAACAACATCTGGTATAATAGTTGAGATTTTACAATACAAAAAGCAAATGGTTTATGGTGCATATTTCTTTATCAATAACTTGTACTACATTGTGCTAATTTTGTGCATCAAGCACACAGAGTCTAGTAGAGTCTGTTGTGACTGCATGAGGCATATGTTTTAAAATGCTTTATTCTCACTATATGTCTTTAAAGTTAAGGTGTGTTAAAATATTTCAAAAGTGTCATCCAAAAAAAGTACAAAAAAGTGACGGATTCTGTAGAGTCGAGTGGAGTAACTAAGAGCCTATATATAAAATCCTTCGTACACTCCTCATCCCTAAGATAAACCTGTTTACTTTCCACAGTGATTGGATAATGCTCTGTGTTGCATAATTGTGCTATGCAAGAAAGCATTTCCTTTTGGTTCTGATCTAGCTGCAATAAACAGACCTAGGATCAACTTCATTTTGGACCCGTCCATGACCAATGGATTCTGAAAAGTGCGTGACCTTCCAAAGCAACAGCCAAACCAAAAGCAGACTATAACCTACCTGTGAAAATTTGTTGTAATTTATTAGCTCTCTTAATCTAAATGTGATTGGGAGCATCCAACCATAATGTAAATAAGTTTGTAGCAAACTTAACCAACTCAGTATCCTAAGCCCCTTATTTTAAACTCCTAGGTCTTAAATTGTTGTGCAGTCGGCAATTTCTGAAATGGTTTGTTCTAAAAAAGTAAGTGATCTTCACACTTTACTCAAAGGCTACAACTTGGTGAACCCAAGCCATACATTGTTCATCTACCTTACTAAGTTTTCAAATGCAGTGACTTGAGTACCTCAGTCTGATTTTGATGTTCATTCATAGGGAGTGTACAAGGTCAACAAAGTTTGCAGAAACTACATTAGGCAACAGTGGAGTTTGCCTTTTTCTCCAGTGTTGTATGACCCCAGAGTTGGTATGTGTATGTTCAAGGACATGATGGGTTCTCCCTACATGGGAAGTGCAGGGGAGGCTTGTCCCCATGCAAGAAAAACTTTATTTGGGATATTCACTGAAGGCAGTTTCACTCAGTATTTTTTGATATTTTTTATGTTCACATAAACTGCCTTTTGTGACTCGACATGACTCCTCATCATCTGCCTTCCTCACAGCTTCATAGGTGTATGCCAGGCTAATGACCACTAGGCCCTTATAAGCCTAGCTGTGCAACCCAAGTTGGGGGGGTCCAGTGGTGCAGCGGTAGTATTGTCGCTTCACAGCAAGAGGTTCTTTGGTTTGATTCTCAGCTGCAGTGCCTTCTACGCGGAGTCTGCATGTCCTCCCTGGTTTGTGTGGGTTTCCTCTGGGCGGTTTTCTCTCATGTTATAAAGACATGCATCTTTAGTATTTCTTCTCGGGCCTCCGCTGAAAATTGGCTTCATTCCAAGTCTGACTTTCCAGGTTAGCAAATGTTAAATAAATAAATGTGACCCACAGATTTGATTTATATAAGGGGTATTTATTGACTGCATCCATCCATCAGAAACATAGGTGCCAGACCAGGGGTGAATTTCTGATTACTCCTCCATTGCTCCAAGTTGTGCTTAAATAGGGCTAGGGAGGCACTATGCTTCACGAAGATGCGGAGCCTGTTCCAGGGAATATGAATTCTCTGAGAAACATATCTGTCTCTCCACCATGTCTTATTTATGTCACAAGCAAAATTTTATGTCTTTCAATCTAGTAATTTTAAAGCTGTTTGTTTTATGGATGTGCTAAATCTTCATCAAAATAGGGTCCAAGGATGCTTTTATACCAGGCAAAGATGACCTCTCAGAAGTCGGTTTGATACTGAATAAATAGACAGGGCTTTACGGCAGTTGGTGTAGGACATTGTATTTACTCCATGTATTCTTTTTGTAAGTAATGTTTTTGGATGTTCCAGTTGCTGCATGTGTCTGGTCAGGTACATACCAAAGGGGACATTATGTGATGAGTCTGGTTAGAGCAGACTGCAGTGTTATGCCCTTTCTTATAAGCTGAGCAACATGGAAGTATTTTCTTACTATCTTAGACACGTTATCTGTAAGAACTGTGCCTTACAGTGATAGTATTCGGTACATTTATTATCTTTTACATAAATATTCTAATATATTATAATGCATAAAACCCCCAAATTATACTTTTGTAAACTTTCACGATTTTTCATATCTTGAAAACTGTGCAATCTAAACATATATTGTTAAGCATTTTTGGTAACCAGACATAAGTTTTAACATGACAGTGAGAAATTATTCTACAAGTGCATGTTTATTGAGATATTCACAGAAATATGAAAGCATATGCTTAATTCTATAATAATCAAAACAAATAATCTTTGATATCTCTCAAGACTTCATTTAATGTCATTCAACAGTTTGTAATTAACTTGTTTTTTGAAGTATTAAGCACATACGGAAATATTGCTTATTTTCATAATTACTAACAAACAACTAGCAATATTTACACTATAGTGTGATATAAATCAAAGCTGAATGGGAATTATCCTGTTTCCCACATTGGTGTTTCACACCATTCACTCAATAAAATGTATGTCTTACATTTATGAAAATATAAACAAGAACAGGCAAACAAAGATTAGTTTCTCCACTGCAGGACATTCTAGACTAACAATCTTAATATTATTTCGTTAATAACCCCTTGCACTTTCCAATACCATCTATTATTAGATGGTAAGTCACTTAGTTAAAGAAGCCAGATGCAAAAATTTCTGGATGCCATAAGGACATATGGGTGTGAACTGGAAGTATAGAAAAAAGGCTCTTTAGGCTTGAATGAGTTAAAATACAAACAGATAGCTTACATAAGTAATTATATCTGTGGAAATAAATAGGCAGAATAATGTAGAAACACAATCTTCCCACAATTGCAAATTAAAAATGCAAGACTAAGGTCCCTGAACAAACTAAAAAATGAAAACAGATAACTTTTTTTTTGGCTAAAATATGGGAAAAAAGCAGAAAAGTACAAAGAAATATCACTACACAGTTCACTACAAGTGCATCTTAAATAATTTAGCACAATTGAAATACTTCTCTTTCCTTTTTGATAAAAAGCTAGTTACTCACAGTTCCATACTTCCCAAGTCTTGAATAAAACACTTTGGCTGGAAATAGCTGGAAATAACAGGCAAGCTAGAGAGGCATCCAATGAAGTAAAAACAATATTGGAGCTCTTTCTGAAACTTTACTTTGATGTGTTAATGGGGGATGGCTTAGACACAGAATGCAAGCAGGTAAATGATAAACAGAATATAAAA
Source organism: Protopterus annectens (assembly GCF_019279795.1). NCBI lineage: Eukaryota > Metazoa > Chordata > Ceratodontiformes > Protopteridae > Protopterus > Protopterus annectens. Next base: position 1,438,532,545 of record NC_056726.1, read on the forward strand.
ATAATAAAGCACAAACTGGAGGAGAGAAAACTCTCTTGCTATTGAACTTCTACTATAGTTTAAGGCACCAGACTATGCAGAAAGTTAGCAATAACAGTGTTTATGGAAAAATGACATGTATCACATGCATCACAGTTTTCAAAATTTCTGTCACAAAAGAAAGTATGGCCTGTAGCTTTGAGATGGCTATAACACTTCATGGTGTAGCTTTAAGATGGCTAGAACACTTAATGGTGCAGCTTTAAGATGATTAGAACACTTATGGTGTAGCTTTAAGATGGCTATGACACTTCATGGTGTAGCTTTGAGATGGCTATAACACTTCATGGTGTAGCTTTAGATGGCTATAACACTTCATGGTGTAGCTTTAAGATGGCTAGAACACTTCATGCTGTGCTGCCTATTAACCTCAACAACTATATGTGGACAAAAAAGAATACAGATCTCTAGGTGTAGCTGAAAGCTTATGTAAATGGAACCTGCATGCAGTTTGATATGTGAACAGCATTGTTTAATTCATTGTCTTATCTGCAGGTTGACAAGGACATTTTTTCTACGGGCTCAACCAAACCAAACTCATGATCTATGCAGCCATGCTGTTTGGTGGTTACCATGCCCACCAGCTGAGAATCCACTTGTAGAGCAGTTAAGTAAAATTTAAATGAAGTTCCCATAGTAAGGTATTAAGGGATTTATATGTACACTCTGTAATGCCTGTTGCACATGATAACAGTAGGGGGTTATTATAACGAAGTTTAGTTGGTCAATGATGTAATATGATGAAACAACCACTGCATCCAGTTCTCCATGTTATTTTCTTCATCTTTGGTGCATGTCTGATTCCTTGAAAAAACTAAAGAGCATATATTTGTTTGGCTTAATGAGACAGTTTAGTTAACTCATTACCACCTCTAGACCCTTTTTCATATACCTCCATTTTTACACATATAGCTCATTATGTTGTCCTAACATGTTTTAGAGATTGCTTCCTTAACCTAGTGACTTGCCAATTAACAATAGGCAGTATAAGACAGGACAATGTGTAAGTAACAAAATGACACCAAGACTGCTAACCTAGGATGTCATGCAGTGCATCTATTAAACACTGTTTTGACCCTCATTATTCATATTTTATATCAACATTTGTATTTCACAACTAGGGGAGCTACATGTTATTAAGAGACATGGTGAGAATGTTGTAATGGGAAACAGAAAAAAAATCACTATCAACATTATAGTATATTATAATAATGATCTTGCTAATTATTTGCTAGTAATTATGAAGAGCTGCAAATTTTCCATATGTATTTTAATATTTCCCAAAACAAGTTAGTATTTCAATCAGCTTGATAGGCCTTAGACCTTTTACAAGACTTTAAAAAGTCAAACTCCATTACTGTATAGCCCATCATAGCTTTTCACCAAACCATGAGTCAGCTTCTTTTTTGACAGCCTTAATGATTTATGCTAAATGAATTTTGCATGTCGGGCTGTTCTGTTATAATGTGGCTTTGATGCTAAAAACTTCTGACTTTATCTTGGATTTTGCTGACTAAGATGGAAGTCATTTTTGAATTGTGTAAAGCCTTAAATATCCATACTGTATCACATATATAAAGTTTACAGTAAACTGAAAATAGAGTCAGCTCCTTCAATATTTCATCATATCCCATGTTTAATGGAGTCAGTGTTTTAATAAACAAGATGGTGTTTAATGGTAAGAAATGTAAGTCATTGCATGCTGGCAATTACAATAAGTTTTATATACATGCCATGACACATGCTGTAAGCTGATTTCCAGTTGTGACTGTTTAATGACTGTTTTATAAAAGTAGAATTATAATTAACATGTAAATTTGCAGATGAGGAAGGGGTATCACATCTGTGACATGATATTAAGAGGTATTAATCCGAGATGTATGGCAGTTCTAATCCCACCATTTACTAATATTGTTAAACTGATATCGGAATATAGGGGGATTTTCTGTTCATTTAATGTCAACAATCTTGGGACCCTTTAAAGACTGCAAACATAATTTTGTAGAGTCCATATATATACCTTGTCAGTATATACTTGGAGATCAGCCTGTACCTAAACATTAATTAAAACAATGGCTATTTTAGAATATTCAGTGAATTTAGACAGCCCACATGAAGATTTCTTGAAAGTGTATACATGACCATTAAAAAGGGAAGGGGTTTCAGTACTACCTGGGATCCTTCTCTTTATGGTATATACTTAGGAAATGGCTTTACTTCTATTTTTATACAGCGGTAGCATTGTTACCTCACAGCAAGAGGATCTCCCGTTCGATTCTCGGCTTGGCTTGGGAGTGCCTTCTGTGTGGAGTCTGCATGTCCTCCCCGTGGTTGGGTAGTGTTCAAAAGGCATGCATGCATAAATGGGCGTGCCTTTGTTGAAGGTTGGGCGTCGAGCTGGCACCTCGGCGTTTCTTAAAAAATCTACTGCCAATCATTAGCACACCGGAGTTCCGCTGTGGCGATCCCTTAGCGGGAAAAAGCCAAAAGACAAACAACAACAACAACAACATTGTTTAAGAATAGTGTAGCATCACTTATAACTTTGTATGAAATAGTTTTAAATGTTTTTGCTGTAAGTGACTTGCATACTATTGCATGGCATCTATACACCACAGACTGTCAGACCAATTAGGCAGAAAATAAATATTTTCTGTTATCAGCTCTGACTTTATCTGTGGTTGAAAATAAATTGGCTGTTTCCCAAAACTATTGTTCTAGGTTGCAATCAAGTTAGGAGTTAAAGCAGCAAGTGTACACTAGTTTGGATTTGTATAAAAATGAAATTTCTTGCAATATAAAATGAATTAATAGCTTATGAATGAAGTATATCAATAATATGCCAGAGACATCACTTATATAAGTTCAATGTAGCTTAATCATGCATACAACATAACACTGGTAAAATGAAGGAAATAATTCCTGGCTGTGTCCAGAAATCCATACTTAGCAGATTCTCTTTGTTTAAGAATATCTGGCCCAGGATAGGCACTAGAAAAATAGTTTTAAAGTCTGACTCTGCTCTCTCTCTCTCTGTCTCTGTCTGGGGAAATCCAGAACACTGAAGATAAGTCCTTACACATCAACACTGGCTTCTAAGTAGGCAAAAATCCAATTCACTGGCAGGAAGACTTGGTTCGATACCTTCAGGCAATCCTTCCTGTTTATCGCTGCTACTTGATCTGCTTTTGTGGACAGTCTAGTCCCAGAAATAAGCAAGATGCAATACCGGAGTTTTAATTTCTTTGTCAGAGTGTGTGTCCAAATAGCAATCTTCAACAAGGCTCTTTCAAAACTGGTCCATTGCTGTTATCTGGCAGATCGGAAGTCCAAGTATAACTGTTTAAATATTACAGAAGAAAGCAGAATGAAAAAAAAAAATGAATAATTGACTGAATGGATCTGTTTCCCTGCAGGATGCATTGCTTCACAACATAGGGTTGGGACAGTGGCCTAATGGTTAAGGCTTTTGCCTTACAAGCACAAGGTGCAGGGTTTGAGTCTCACAAGGGATAATTGGCTAGGCTTAAAATGGCTCGCAAGGGCAGTTGGCTTAGTACTAATCTATCTATATAGGAGTGAAGGCTTTGAATCCCTTTGTTCATTCTCTGCAATTACAGTTGTGGGTACATAATTCTTTTTTGGTTAATGCCAGCCTTTGGAACAGCTTATTTTTATCTCACCAGAGTATTTTTCATTAAGTAAAATGACACATTGGACAGAAAAGTGAGTAATGGCTTTGCAGACATTATGTTTTCTCCCACATCATATGATTTTATCACCTTTTTCAAGCCTCTTAACATTTTACTGTCCGAAAACAGCATAGTGTCCAGTTTAAATCTATACATTTGAGGTCCATTCTCTATGAGTGATGCTGTGGTGGCTGTATTCCTTTTGCTAAGTTGAAAGTGGATACTTAATGCAAATGTCCAAATGAGATCTCTTTGTTTTGTCCTTAGTAAAACAAGCCTAAAATTGCATGCCTTTGGCTGTAAAACACAAATTAGGAGACAAAGTAATCCAGAGACTCTTGAGCTAAGAAAACACATTTTTCCATGGCAGTGCTTCTGTTTTTCTATGTTTTGTTGCATACTGACGCATGCTGTGACAAGATGACCAGGTTTAATACACGGCAACGCATGAATGTAGGATTAATAAATGCAGTCAGTACACTGTAAAATAGCAAAATGCAAAGAATTCACAATGTCATTAAATCAATAGTAAATATAATAATAAAATAATGCTAATAATAGGTTCACAGGTTGTTACTAGGCTAACTTACAAGCCTAGACATGCACCTCAAATGCATTTGGATCCCAAGTATCAAGGGAGTCTATTGGGGGTATGTTAGTGGGGCAATAACTAAGAGATTTGTATGTGGGAGAATTAGTGAGGGTAATACTTTTCCTATTGACTGCCTCTGTCTATAAGAGACACTGGGGCCAGACCAGGGGCACATTTATGACTTTTTATCCAATTGTCAAGGTTTTGTTTAAATAGGGTTAAGGATGAGCTCTGTTTGACATGGATGAAGAGCTTATTCCATAGGGCAGGGATCATTTGGGACACATATCTGTCTCTCCATCACATTCTGTTTATATCACAAGTGAAGTTCAGAGCCCTGGATCTACTGTTTCTAGTGCTGTTTTATTTTGTGTATGTGAAACACATCAATCAGGGCTCAGGAACCCTGTAAGTTAGGGGAAAGATAATCTCCCAGCAGCCTGTAGGAGACTCAGTACTAAGATAAAGTCTTTAGGTGATCAGTGTAATACAGGGTATTAATGCCCTGAACTTTCCTGGTGAGAAACCTTTCTGGGTTTTCCATCTGTTTTAAGTGTTTGGTTAGGTATATGCCAAAGGAGGCCTTGTACTCAATGATAGGTTTCTTGGTGGAGGTAGACCTACCAATCCTGACTTTTTTGAGATTTGTCTGTGAACCAGTCAACAATGTAGCAAGGCATGTAGAGATTCATGACTAGCTCAGAGAACTTGTCAGCAATGTCTGAGTGGTTATTGTAGTGAATGAACTGCCCAGGTCAAAATTCACAATATGCACTATTTTACCCTCCTCCATTGCCTTGATGATCCTCTCAAAGAGTTCTGCGAGGGTATGTATGCACAACCTTTACTTAGCAAAGTTAAACTGGGATGGGTCCAGTGTTTGTAGGTTTCCAATGTTCCTGTTTATCATTTCCATGATAATGTGTTCCATGGCTTTGCATATGTGCATATCGGGCTTTTTGGACAGATGAGTCTGTAGTTCCCTGGATAGGTTGACAGTCCACTTCTGAGAAGGGGAATAACGGTTTTATTCTTCCATTCATTTGGAAAGTAGTGTGTTTCAGGGTTGTAGCTGAAGAGTGCCCCAAGAGGTCTTGAAAGGTCATGTTTTAGATTGTTCACAAGAGGTAACCAGGGCTGTTGTCGGGGCTCCTAGAGGCGGTGTTCTTGACTTTAGTTAGTGCTGTCAACACCTACTCTCTGTTAATAGTTGGGGGAAGTATGATGTGGGGGGTTTCACCCAGAGGAGTTGGGGGGTGATATTTGAGCCGAATTTATCAGCCATTAGATTTGCTATATCACCATGATTGGTGTACCATTCACCAGCAGTTTAGTACATTTCTGTGCGTTACCTTTAAGGTTCAGGACTTAACTGAAGGAGGACTTCTGATTGCCCTTAGCCTGCAAGGCTATCCTAACCTCATAGTTTGCCTTATTGGACTTAATTAGACCTCTTAGTTTCTTGTTTAGTTGTATAAGGGAGTTGCTGTTCCTGATTTTGCACAAGTTTTTTTTTTTCTTTTACTATATACCCTGTTTAGGTGAGGATTCTACCAGTGGAGTTTGTTTTGTTTAGTGTTTGTTTTGTATTTACATCTGGTAGGTATGGCAGCTTCTATACAGCTAGTCACATGTCTGTGCAGGGACTCTATGAATGATGCTGCATAGACAGATGTGGCTTCAGGATTAGTGGGAGATTTAAATTTTGACAAACTGTAGCTTAATATCATGTAGTTTGCCTTAGAATAGTTCCTAACTGTTAGTGGTTTCGCTGGGTTTTCCATGTTCATAGGTTCATAGGTTGGTACTAGGCTATCGGCCCTTGGGCCTGTACAAGCTTAGCTATAACAATTCCCTGGCTATTTCTTCCCACACTATTTACTTCCCTAGACCCCTGTCTAGCAGGGCGACTGATGTGATCCCCGGGGTGAATTTCCTTTCTCCCATTCAATCATCAAGGTTCCTTTTGAAGAGGGCCAAAGAGATGCTATGCTTGACATGTATGGGCAGTCTATTCCAGAGTCTGGGGAGTCTCTGGGTCAGGAACCTTTCCCTCCAGCATGTTTTGTTTATTGTGATGACAAGATTTAGATCCCTGGAGCATGTGGCTCTGAGGGATTGGGATTTCTTTAAGTGTAGCCTGTCCAACAGCTCTGGGTTTGACATGGCCTTGTATGTTAAGCAGAGATAGCCTCGGAGTAGACGATATGCGACAGAGTATAGCTGGAGTTTTTTAAGGCAGTCAGCATAGGGCATCTGCTTTAGGCCTGTTGATTTTATCTTCGAGGAAGACATCTTTGTAATCTGACCTCACTAGTGAGGACATGACATGGTGGGGGGTGGGGGGTGCAGTACTCTCCCATGTTGGAGAGCACCAGATCCAGTATATTTGATCCGCTGGTTGGACTATTTACTCTCTGTCCAAGGGTGTCTGTGTTAAAAAGTCCAGGAAGCATTGTGTCTGTGAGTCTGAGGCAGGATAAGTTTTCTAGTCTATAGAGGAGTAGTTGAAGTCACCTGTGAATCGGGTGTATGGTTGGATGTTCAGTACCTCTAGTAGATTTAGGTAAGCGTCGTGAGACTAGTATATAGATAGTGACCTGTAGCTAGCCATGATATAGTGAGAGACCTTATCTATGGTGACCTCACATGGATGAACTCTATGGCATTGTACTTTTTAAGCAATCTGGAGGTATGTTTTTTGCTAACATAGAGCGAGACACATCCACCTTTATTCACAGTCTGTGCTGCCGTTAGTCTAAATGTGTGGAAGGCACTGTAGCTTTGCACTAGCAGAGTACTTTCTACAGGCTTAAACCAAGTCTCAGTCATGGCACAGATGTCTATATTTTCCAGAGTGAGGAGGGCGTGAGGGGTATGGAGTTTTTTTTTGTTGTTTAGGGTCCTAGCACTGAGAAGTAACATCTTCAGGTTGCTGGGAGACTTTTTCACTTTGTTGGCAGTTTAGTCTTTTTGGGATTGCTTAAAAAAGGCTCTAAGTGGGTGGAAGTTTCAAGCAATATCTTAATGCCTAGGGAGGGAGACAGGTGCAGCCTATCATTGCAAAGCAAAATGTTCTACAATGTTCTCCAATGCTGGCAGATATTTGGATCCCCCTGGAGTGACACCAGAAACGAAACTAATTATGAAAATCAATCATTTTAGTTTACACTGAGGTATCATCCTTGGTGAAGGTAGAATGCTGCTCAGTGCAGGGTTCATACCTATCTAGAACATGTATTCCAACAGACATATTTTGTCTCTTTTCATATAGTCTAGTGAGGTATGTCTTAGCTCATTTACACTAACATGGATTGTGATGGAAAGATATTGATACCTGGGGTCCAGTGATTTGGGTGCCTGACTGATATTACAGATCTTAGCTCCAGACAGGCAACTAACTGTTATCTTCTTCTTAACTAATCTGGTGAGTGGGGCATCTGTGTGTCACACAATGGAGTCCCCAATGACAAGAGTATTAGATAAACTATATGCTTTTTGTATGGGATTTGCTCTTGGGAGACAATTGGGTGTATGCTTAGGTAAGCTGTTTGGTGTTTTATTTGGTGTGTGTTTTAGTGATGGGTGAAAATCAGTGCTGCCGTTAGATGGCTTTGGAGGTCTTTGAGATTTGGGAGGGTTTGTTTTAAGCACCTCAGCATAAGACGATCTATGTGTGTGGTGACATGTATGTGTGAGGGATGTATTGTGGGTATTCTTGAAAATCTCATTTGTGTGTGAGATGTTTGCCTCCAAGGAAGATATGCATTTACATCTCTTACATACTGTGTTATTTTCTTTAATGATTACTGGTTGTTTGAGCACATGAGACAATTGCTACATTGATTCAGGATACCCAAATCTATTAAGCTGGCCACAGAGACATTAACATATTCCATATCCATGTTGTACAGTCCTTTAATAGGATGGGCTGTTTAGGATTAAGGATTGGATTTTAACAGGGTCTTCCTAGGGTAGTTTCTGGGGTTAAGGGCAAAATGTTATATAGTGGTAGGATATGGTTGTGTTATTTTATGTACAAGCTAGCTGCTCTAAGCATAATGCTGTGCAATGCTTTAATGCTTAGCAGGTTTTGGACTTTATCCTAACTTTAAATGGAAAATTTACTGTGTAAGCATTTGCTACTGTACAGGACACTGCAAACTGCCACTTTGCAAATTCTTCTGTTTCATAGCTGTGGAAAATGGCTTGAAAATTGACTCCTATGCCTTTGAGCCAATAAACAACCCCGCTTTTAATTCCTTGGAGTGCTTCCCAACTCAGACAAACCAGGTAAATATTTTCTGCTTCAAGATAGATGGTACTGGAACTTCTTAATGTAAAACCACAGAAGAAGTATCTCTCAAGTGCAGATTAATGAACAAACAACTACTAAACAGCCAAGCCCCCGACTAATTCACCCTTCTCCGTGGTGACCAGGAGACAAACAGAACTACGAAAAGCCAAAAATACAGAAAAACATGATTTTTGCTACAAAATTAAATAAATGCTTTAAAAATGCTTGGCTATAGTAGCTATTATATATAAAGCAAACACAAGTGCAGTAAATCAAGAAAATATTCTTATCTTAGCTATTATGGCTCTGGTTGCAGTTAAAACACTTGGAAAGCTTTGCAGAACTTTGTGGAAGTGAGCACAGGGGCTTTGCATACTCATCTGATTTATAGTAGAGAAAAAATGTTGAAAACTAAATCTATGCCCTCTAACCAATAAATAGCTATACAGTGAGCTCCCTGGAATAATTTCCAATGCAGGGAGACAAGGGAAACACCTTCTGTCACAAGATGGATGATCCTGGAATTTTTTTTTATGTAAAATCATTTAACCATGATTCTCAATATTTTTCTTTTCAGTCAAATGCTTTTTCTCTACAAGATCTTGGATAATGTTGAAAATGCTTATTGCTATTTTTATTATAAATTGTAGACCACAGAAGATATTTAGCAATATTTATATTGCCAATTATACAGATACATATAATGTTTTATATTTCTTTAAATATCTCTAATTAGCACTCAGAGAACAATATATGCTTAGTTTAATGCTTGCTAATATGAACTTGCTGATACAGTTTGACTACTCTTATATAAATGTAAATTTGCCTAAGTTACAAATGATAATTCAATAAAGATTTTTAAAACAAAGTCTCACTCAGAGCAGAATTTCTTGATTAACTGTGAATGCTCCAGCCACGCCTGAAGAAATGTGCATCACACACTGTATCACACTCATTTCTATAAAATACTTCTACTCTTACAGAACATGAGTGTGGATAATTTTTTAGTTGTAATTTATGTAGAAGAAAACATAAAAACACAGGTTGTACAGTTTTCAAGATATGGAAAGTTATAAGTGGAACTTTAGACAAACAACAATTCTGGATTTGAGTACCTTATAATATATTATAGTAGTGATATAAAAACTGAATGCATTCAAAACTTTTTATAAATTATTGCTAGTTTTACCTTTTAATATCATTCACTTATTCTTCATAATATCTTTGTTATTGCTTGGCTTATGCTTTTTAACATGGTTCTTCAGGAAATGCTCCAGAATTTAAGGATTTGTGTATGCTGCTGGAAGTGATGACATTCCACATCTCAGATATATTAATAAATTAAAGACAACATACAAACCTGAGCACCGGACTCCAGCATCTTGATAATGGTAGCAGTTATGTGAATTCCTTTCCCTGGAAGGGCATTCCTGCAGTTTGTTTTCATTACCTTGACAGTTTACAACATCCAGCATTATTGATCCAGTTCCTTGTCCATATTGAGCAGGTCCTGGTGTTGAAATGGCAAATCCACATCCCAGGTATCTACAGACAACCTTAGCATCCTTCATGTCCCAAGTAGTATCACACACTGTACCCCACTCATTTCTATAAAATACTTCTACTCTTCCAGAGCATGAGTCTGGACCATTTACTAGTCGTAATTCATCTAGAAGGGAACATGCAAAAACACATAAAGTAAGAAAAGAATGATTGTTTTTGGTATTAATAAATAAATAATATGAATAATGATTAGAATGATAGCAAACCATCCATCTAAGAGAAACATTTAAAGACCTCAGCGATTGATATAAGTACATATATAATTCCCTATGGCTATATTTTTTTTGCAAGAAACATTGTTTTGTTTATGAGTACATGCAATGCTGAATAGTGAAATAATATCAGTGCTCCTCATGTTTCCAGGTCCCCAAATACAGCAGTTGTTAAATTATGTTAATTATCCTCCTTTGTTATGGCAGCTCCCCATTAACAACATTCGAACAGTGTTAGAGAATACTTACTTCACAAAGGCTTTCTGACTTCTTACTCATGGTAAAATGTATAAAACCTTTTCTAAATGTTTCTGAAGGAGTGCAGAGCCATCTTAAATTACAAATGAAATCCATTTTATAATTGTCTGATGTTAAAATACTGTTAGATCAGAAGAGCATAATTGCACAGGCAGCAATGGGGACCTTCCTTTCTGCATGAATAGCCATTTTTTTAATTATCACTCACCCACATCATTTCTAAATGCATCTGGTACATAGTCTGAGCATTTCTGGCTGTAAGCAAGAAAGACACTATAAAGAAAACGTAAGCATGGACTCTGACAGTATTACAGGACTGTTTTTCATTCTCCAGGGTTTGCTCCAAAACCACTTACCTACCTCATTTAACGTAGTTCTGATAGATATACAGTTTGTATGGACCATATAGGATATCTGCTGAATATTGCAGATGTACACCACTAAAACTCATGTACTTTCCCAATACATACTGCAGCAATTTATAAACAGAACACAATTTTTCTTCAACTGGAATAAACTTTCATGAACACGTCAGAGAGCACAGAGGATTCATAGGTTCATAGGTGTTTACTAGGATAACCACCACAAGGGCCTTTTTAAGCCTAGCCATGCATACCAAATCTCTGACAAGTTCTGATATTTTTGATAAGTGTAAGCATGAGCCTGGGAGATGAGCCATTTACAGGTTACCTGGATCCATTAGAGACATAGGTGCCAAACCAGGGATGAATTTCCTGTTCCCCATCCAATTGCCCAAGTTGTACTTGAATTGGGTTAGGGAGAAACTCTGATTCATCCAGATGGGGAGCCTGTTCCATAGACAGTGTAATCTTTGTGATATATACCTATCTCTCCAGCTGGTCTATTTATATCACAGGCAAGGTTTAAGTCTTTAGAATGGGTAATACTGGTGCTGTTTATTTTATGGATATACAGGAGGTCCATTAGAGTGGGGTCTGTCAATGCCCAGTATGCCAGGTATAGATCTCCCCTCAAAAGCCTGTAGGAGATAGAATACAGGAATAGGGCCTTGATCCAGTCTGTATAGGTCATTGTACTTACGTCCTGTATTCTTTTAGTGAGGAACCTCTGTGAACATTCCAGTTGTTGGATATGCCTGGTTAGGTAAATACCAAAAGGGGCATTGCACTCAATTATAGGTCTGATGAATGCTGAGTACAGTGGAACAATGACTTCCTTGGACGTACATGCCAATATATAGATTAAATGTATGAGTTATTAATGAACTTCATCTTGTAGTCCAGGAATTGCCACTCTCAGCCTCTTTTGCCTACAGTATCAGTCTGAGCAAATTTCTTAAGCAGACAGTGCTCCTATATTGTCTTAAAAATGTTTATGATGATTAACATGCTAGCCAATTTAACAAAATGCTCAACCTGTATACTACTGTCACATAGTTTAAACTTCATCTGTTGACCAGCTCAACAGAATTTTTTTCCCATTTTCCAAGCTTTCATATCATTTTACATCTCTATACAAATTCAAGCAGGGAATTCAGAGGCACAGGTAACTCTATACACAAAATATAACAAAATAAGGTTTAAATGCTTGACTTTTTACATAAATACAATTCATCAGATGTACAATTAGAAATTAATAATGACAAAACACAATTAGATTATCACGTCACAACAAACTATAGCAAATGAATGCCAAGTATCCTTTGATGGTGATCTCATATACTGTATAAGAATATGATATAAAATTATATAAATCGATGAATATGCAAATAGATCATTTTTATACATAACTGCTTTATCATCAATACTTATTTCACACTTGCCATTGGATTCAAACCTGGCTAGTCATCAGCCAATAACAATCCAGCAATATTTTTCTATCTCTGTATCAAGTACAACATTCCCATCCTTTCATTTATGGATAACTTTTCAAGAATCCTAAACAAAATGTAAGTACATCAAAAGTATGAGAAATATTTAGCAAAGATGATCATTGTAAAATAGTAATGCTATGACAGAGTCGGCCTAATTCAGACGTGCATCTTTTCTATGCCCTGATATTGATATTCCTTCTAGTGCAATAGTTACAAGTCACATCTAAAAATTAATTGAGTCAACTAATCACTTATATTTAAAACATAAAAACTGATTAGTATTATACAAATAGTTGACAAAGATTCCAGACTGTTACCTTCTCTAATCCAAACGATGCCTACATCATTGGCAAATCTGTTGTAAACAGAAGCATGTTTATTTGTAGACTGGAGTCACTCAATGCATATTAATTTTTCCATGCACATAATGTTAATTGTGGGATCCAGCAGAACAAATAATGGGAGATATTTATCAACCCATAGACTGTTGTATAAATGTGTTTCTGGTAAGTTTGTTAAGTGCAGTACAGGTTTCCAATTCAGAAAACACTAAAGTACTAAAACAATATGCAGTCACAGATAAAAAGTGGTATAGAAGTCTACTGAATATTGACACATATAATTCTGTCAGTCTAGGAGGTGTGGCTAATGCAAATTATCCATGAGTGTTTCCCCTGATGATAGCATGGCATAGTGATTCAAAGACAAGTTCTACCACGTTATCAGGAAGCATGGAAATGGAAATATACACAGTCTTTTTACTGCATGCACCTACTGCTATGTATGACAGGAGAGTGGTCATTAGCACAGCAGCTGACTACTGCAAGGCAGTGTGTGTGTGTGTGTGTGTGTGTGTGTGTGTGTGTGTGTGTGTGTGTGTGTGTGTGTGTGCATGCATGCATGTGCATGTGTGTGTGTGTGTGTGTGTGTGTGTGTGTGTGTGTGTGTGTGTGTGTGTGTGTGTGTGTGTGTGTGCAGAGTGCGTGTGTTTGTGTGTGTGTGGGTGTGTGTCTGTGTGCATGCGTGCATGTGTGTGCATATGTGTGTGTGTGTGTGTGTGTGTGTGTGTGTGTGTGTGTGTGTGTGTGTGTGTGTGTGTGCGTGTGTGTGTGCATGAGTGTATGTGTGTGCAGGTGTGTGTGTGTGTGTCTGTGTGTGGTTTTGTGCATGTGTATGTGTTTGTGTGTGTGCATGAGTGTATGTGTGTGTGTGTGTGTGTGTGTGTGTGTGTGTGTGTGTGTGTGTGCATGCATGTGTGCATATGTGTGTGTGTGTGTGTGTGTGTGTGTGTGTGTGTGTGTGTGTGTGTGTGTGTGTGTGTGTGTGTGTGTGTGTGTGTTGTGCTACATGTTTGTGGGTACCTGTCCCATAGCATGGGTCATTAGTGTGAACAATAGTATGGTTACTTCTAGCAGTGTTTTGTTGCATTCAGAGATAAGTTCATTAACCACTAATGAGTTGTTGCACATGCTGCTCTTGTCATGTGTATGAACTAATCCTTTGGAACATGGCACTCTTAGGGCACAACAGAGAAAACCTAGTAACACAATAGCACTATTGTCTCTGAATATCTCCCCATGTCGCTGTTTTCCCACCAGATGGGGAATATTTTCTTATATCCAAAGCCACCTACTGCTGTTGATATCACCCAAAATAATGCTCATGGTATTACAGAAGACTTATTGCTTCTCCTAGGTTCCTCTTTTTGCTTGGTATCCATAACATTCATAAGCAGCTATACCTTCTGTGTGGCCCATTGTGTCTGGTGATGAATGCCTTTCTTTGTCTTAAGAGACAATGATGTTTGTGACACAAAATCGGGCGGTGGTTGAAATACAGTGCCTGCTGTAACTGTAAAGTCCAATTTGTGAATGGCAGACTGTTACAATTTGTACAGGTGTAGTTGACACCTGGCTGTGTAGATGCAAAAGCTGTCCTCTGCTCTCTGCACTCTCGCTTCTCCTCCCATAGCGCCTCTCTCTTCTACTTACTCATTTGGCTACCTGTCTTTATGGCCAAACTCCAAGTGATGCAGTCTGTAGTTATGGATTTTCATTGAACTGATGTTGCCTGCCTTCATGTCATGCTTGCAGACATCTTTGAAGCACTGAATGAGCCTGTGGGGCTGGAGCTAGTGGCAAGCTCACCATACAGAAGGTCTTTGGGGATTCGACCGTCCTGCATATGGCTGACATGACTAAGCCAGCACAAGTGCCTTTGGAAGAGCAGGGCAAACATGGTTGATATCCCTGCCTGTTCTAGGATGTCCTTGTTTGAGATGCAGTCCTGCCAGGTGATGCCCAGAATCCTTCTGAGGCAGCATAGATGAAACACATTGAGCCTGCATTCTTGGCAGGAGTACAGGGTCCATTTTTCACTTCCAAAGAGCAGTGTACTGAGCACACACACTTGGTAAACCTTCATCTTAGTGTTGATGGTAATTCTGGAGTTGTGTTAGACTCTTGCTGTTAGGCATGCCATTGTTGTTGCTGCCATACCAATCTGGGTGTTCAGCTTGGCATCCAGGGAGAGGTTGCTGGCGATGGTGGAGCCCAGGTAAGTAATTTCCTTCACCATCTCAAAGGTCTGATTGCCGATAAAGATGCAGGGGGTGCTGCTAACATCCTGTCCCATGATGTTGATCTTCTTGAGGCTGATAGTGAGGCCAAACTCTCTGCAAGTGCCAAAGAAGAAACTTATGAAGGGTTGTAGTGCTTCCTTGGTGTGAGCAGTCAGGGCAGTGCCATCTGCAAATAGTATCTCCCTGATCAGTACTATCAGCACCTTGGTCTTTGCTCAGAGGCATGCAAGGTTGAAGAGATTACCAATGCTTCTGGTGTGGAGACATACACTGTCTTTGGACTCATTAAAACTGCATTACAGTAGAAGAGAGAAAAAGATGTCAATGAGTGTCAGAGCAAGTACACACTCTTGCTTCACTCTGCTCCTGATTAGGAATGGGTTCAAGGAGGAGTCATCATATTATATGACACCTTGCATGTCTTCATGAAAGGATGCAGTCATTCTCATGAGTTTGGGGGAACAGGCAATCCTTTGTAGAAGGGTGAAAAGGCCTTTCCCGCTGATCAAGTCAAATGCCTTAGGCAAATCAATGTAGGCAATGTACCATGGATTCCTTTGATCATGGCACTTTTCTTACAGCTTCCTTAGTGGGAAGATCATGTTGATCCTAGATCCTGCTCTGAAACTACACTGCACCTCAGGGTAAACGTTCCACACGTGATTGTAGCCTGTTCAGAACTATGTTGGCCCAGGCCTTCTCAACAACACTGAGAAGGGATATTCCACAGTAGTTGTTACAGTCAGTTCAGTCTTTGTTCTTATACAGCGTGATGATGTTGGCATCATGCATATCCTGGGGGACTGCTCCTTCCTGCCAGCACTGTAGCAGGAGCTCATGCAGGTGATTACGGAGAACACACTTCTTGCCAACTTTGATGACCCCTGGGGGAATGCCATCCTTTCCTGGAGCTTTACCACAGGCAAGGAGGTTGATGGCTTTACTGAGCTCCTCATCAGAGGGTGAATCATCAAGCTTTTCCATGATAGGAAGGGGGGTTGCATTTTTGACTGACTCTATACATGGCAATGATGGATAACAAATGAGAGTATTCTGTTAGTCACTTTAGACTAGAGTTATTTTTTACTGATGTTAATGATACTAGAATGCAAATAATTAGGGATCTTTTTGTCTATTCAGTGCTCTTTTCAACAAGAAAAATAGAGATTTTATGATTTGGTTGGATCTAGCCCTCTAAAATTAATATCCCTGGGATTCAATAAACTTTTTTCCGTGCCAGAATAGTGCATTAGCTTCTGCACAGAATATGGCTCCCGAGCAATCCAGTAAACAAGGCTGGGAGCAAGCATGAGCCTGCTAGCACTATTCTGGCATGGACACCACTGAATAATGCAAATTACCTCATTTGCTGGTGTAAACCATGCAAATGAGGTGAATTAGCGATTCAGTATGCAGGCAGGCATCTGTGCCAGAACTGTGTCCATTGCAGAAATGTATTCAGTTACTGACCGTGTACATTTCTGCAAAAAATGAAAATGGGAGCATGACAGCTCAAAGTAAAGCATGTATTATAACTATTAGGCATGCCAATGGTCAACAATATGGCCATTAGCATGGAAAAGAGTTGCAAAATTATAAAAATCAAAATTTGTTTGGCTGATTTTGGCCGTTTAAGTGTAACGCAGTGGCGCAAAGACAAGATCATGCCGAAAATAAAAAAAAAAAAAAAAATGTGAAAAGACAATTTTAAGTGAAATCTGCATTTTGCAATTATAGTGTATGGCATGCAGAATCAAAACAGTAACAGGTAACAATGGCTGCTAAGGAGAAAGTCTCTGGTAGTGGTGTAACAAGGGACGAAGGCAGTGTGGTATGCAAATGAGTAAACTTTACTGAATCACTAAATGGGAGACCATTCTCTGGCTGCGCCTAACTGTGTAGAAGCTATAAGGCAGTGGTGTAAGCAGGAGAAGCAGCTGACATGAAAAGGGGGTGTGTCATGCTTGGTGGAAGCACTTTGGAGCTCCACGGCTTTTATTTGAGCATAGCTAAACACAGCTAAGCAAGGGGGGGTGTCTGAGGCTGTATTTACTTATTCCATAAAATGAAGAGCATGTTCACGTCCAGGGGAGGGCCATTTCTGCTTCAAAGTGTTTACTTTAGCTAAACAGGTTTGTGTGGGGGCACTGGCTCAGATTTTTTGCTAGAGGAGTTTGTTTACATTTTAGTAGTCTGTAAGTCACATGTTCAGCTAGAGGCAAGGTTTTCAAATAGCCTTTTTAGCATACTGCAGGTCAGATTACACAAATTCTCAGTGGGGGGTTTTAGAGGAAATGCATTTTGTATTTTCCTTCCCCCACTCATGAGCAATTAGATTAGCTGAATGACTGGATTTTACTCAGCTAAAGATGCTATCTTCTTGTCACACATAGACCTGCAGCCTCTTTAGCAGTGAAGTGATTGCTACTTTACTATGTACTTGCTTTTGCAAATAAGTATTCAAGCCTAGGCAATAGTATTTTTCATGCTTGTTGCTACAAATGTTTTTCTCTCCACTATCAATTATTTTTTATACAGTGTGTTGTTAGTGTTGCTTGTTTGTTTGTGTGTGTGTGTGTGTGTGTGTGTGTGTGTGTGTGTGTGTGTGTGTGTGTGTGTGTGTGTGTGTGTGTGTGTGTGTGTGTGAGTGATGATATAGGTGCACTTTTATAGTCATACATATTTCCCTCATTTTACAGCACATCATTGCTTTGAACAGTTGTGCCTTGCAAAGAAACATGTTGACTAACAAATGTCCAAATAATCTAAAATAATAAAATATTTTGCATCTTTTCTCTAAAAATGTCATGCAGCTTTCAAACTGAATCTAATCAGTGCTCGAAAAGTATTTTCTCATTAGCTGATGCTGTATGTTGCCCTTCCGAAATTGCACCATAACTATTTGTCTAATAGTGATTCCATCCTACTGGTTTTCTTTTCTCACTTTTTTTCTATCATTCATTGTGGTAAAATGTTTTCAACTTTCACATCTTTCCTGAATGTTTGGCTGCAGTACAGTTAATTTACACTGATTAGCATTTGAAAGCTGAAGCAAATGCAGTCTATACATTTCACCATATACTTTTCAGTACCATTCCTAGTATATTATAGTAGATAATTACAGGGGTATTTTTACTAAGGCAGTAAAAAGTAAGTGCTGCAACCAAAAATCTCATGCCATCTATAACCCTATATTTTGACAAATAGCTACTTTTTTATGTATATATGCATGCATGCATGCATGTATGTAACACAATCTACATTTATATTCATGCGGTTTGAAATAACATCCTCTTCGTATGTTACTGACAGACTTGAAATTCTAGGCATTTCTGAACATCTATAAATTTCAGATATGATACATATCTAATAATGCAGATCACAGTTCACAGACCTATTAATCACGTCTGTACATCGGTTACATGATAGCATCACATAACACAGTGTTTAGTACAGAGAAGTAACAAAACCTAAAAACTTATACAGATGCAGTACTGTAATCTTGGAAGACTTAGCAGGACATGAGTGAGAAACAACATTTACATAAGGCCTGCCAGTACACTTCTGAATGACCCAAACCAAACACACCCCAGGCCTGAATGAGAAATATTCTACTGACACAAAGTGTATTGTCTAGACAGCTAGACTGCAGATATCATGCCAGTGACAGAACAGTGTTACCACTCAGTATGTCACCTCTGGCGATTGCTCTCATTGCTATGCATTGATAAGTCCTACAGTGCTATACCCCAAACCTGAATGCATCAAATGAAAACAAGGACATGTTGTCTCAGTCCAAGGATAGGACTGCCATCAGCTTGTCAAATGTCCGCAACAGTACACACAAGATATGGTCAGTGTGTTGATGTCACATTTTAGGTCTATGCAAATGTCTGACATAATGCTGAGGGTCAGTTAAACATTAAAGGGTAATGTAGCCATAGTGACTTATTATGGAGTACACTAATATTATGCCAGGTAGTATAACATTCATACACTGTATACATAGTTTTCTGTCATTTCACTTTCTCAACAATACAAACAGTTTTGCTGTTATCCTAAAATGTGGAATTATACTTTTAGTACATCTGGGTGCTGACTAGCCTGCATCACATTACTGTAATGTCCTACTCTGTTATCCACACCCTCATTTGTGTAACTACCTCTAAATGTAATCAATAATGTGTTCTGAGCATATACATATTGTGCATAATACACAAATGCCACAGATATAGCCAACCTGCTGGCAGACAGGTTCAGTGAAAACTTCACCCCCCCCCTGTCCCCCATCAGTTGTTGTTGTTGTAAACCAGGACATCCCCAGCACCTGCCCTCTCAAAGGCAAAAAGTATGGTCTCCATGGGACCTGATAACATCCCTGGCTGCATCCTGCATGAACTCAGGCATGAGCTCTCAGCTCCATTAGACACCCTATTCAACCAAAGCCTGAGCACCAGCTTCATCCCAGCTGAATGGAGGATAGCAACTGTCATCCCTCTACACAAAGGTGGAGCTTCCACTGATCCAGGCAATTATAGGCCCATCAGCCTAACTAGCCTGATCTGCAAGGCCATGGAACGCATCATCATGGACCTTATAAACAAGGACATTGGCAACTTCCAAAAGTTTGCCCCCACACAGTTTTATTTTGTCAGAGGGAGATCATGCCTGTTAAACTTGGTCAACTTCTTTGAAGCAGTCACCAAAGACATGGATGAGGGGAAGACGGTGCACAGCACCTACACTGACCTCGCCAAAGCCTTTGACACTATTCCTCACTTGAGCAAAATAGATAAACTCTCCCAGCTAGGCATCAACCTGTATGTTACCAGATGGGTAGCTAACTGGCTCACTGATAGAACCCACTCAGTCAAAGTATGGAAAGCCACCTCTAGTAGACCGGTAACGAGCGGTGTACCCCAAGGATGGGTCTTAGGTACTCTTCTGATTGGGATATACTTTTCTGAGGTGCAAGCCAAAACCAGTGGTCTGTGGCTGACCAGGTTTGCAGATGACTGCAAGCTGGGTGCTGTCTTAAATTTCCCTAGTGATGTGAACATCCTCCAAGAGGGCCTTACCCAAACTAATGACTGCGGTCAGAAGTATGGCGTCAAACTGAATGCCAAGAAATGCGTCACAATCCTCTTTGTAGAAAAAGTCATCCCTACTAATTATCAGATTAATGACAATGTATTAAGCATGCAATCAGTTGTGAAGGACTTAGGCACACAGGTTGATAGCAGCCTGACTTTTGACTATGACATTGCCTCTGTTGTATGGCTTTCTATATGGCTCACCTCATAAATAAGGGTGTTTCATCCAGGAACAAGTTGGTCAAAACATCCCTGTACTCCTCCATTATCAGACCCATTATAGAGTACAATGCCCACTTTGGCATGTACCTTGACAAGCACATGCAGCAGTTTGAGAAACAACAGAGGTTCCTGACCAGGAAAATCCAGGGTCTCAAACACCTGTCCTATACAGATAGGCTAAAACCCCTGTCCCTCTACTCAGTCTCATACAGGCTGCTCAGAGGTGACCTATGTCTGGCATACAAGGCCATTTCAGATCCAGCCTTGACGGAGTTTCTGCATACCCATAAGACAAACTCCACTCATGCAACTCAAAAGCAAGGCCTTAACCTGGTCTGTAACATTAATAGAACTTGCTGGTGGGATAGATTTGTGCCCCAAAGACCCCCCCCATCTGTGGAATAGATTTCCACTCAATGTTAAGCAGAATACCTCTCTAGCCCTCTTTAAAAGGAACCTGGATGACTGGATGGGAAACAGAAAATAT
Organism: Protopterus annectens; assembly: GCF_019279795.1. NCBI lineage: Eukaryota > Metazoa > Chordata > Ceratodontiformes > Protopteridae > Protopterus > Protopterus annectens. Next base: position 1,438,553,436 of record NC_056726.1, read on the forward strand.
ACCCCTGGGATCACAACTGTATCCCTCCTGGACAGGGGTAACAGGTGTTGACTTAGAGAGAACATGGGTGAACTTCTTAGCTAGACTTATAAATGCCTCTGGGCCAATAGCCTAGTATCAACCCATGATCCTATGAACCTATAATAGAAAATTATATACATCTACAGTATATCCATCTATATATATATATATATATATATATATATATATATATATATATATATATTTACACACACACACACAATGTGGCAGGACTGAAAACCTACAAACTAACAAATTGTGTAGAACGTAAAATATATTCTCCAACACAACAAATAAATACATTAAATACATTTACAAAATGTTATTCAGAACAGTTTTGATTGCACAAAGGTGGTGAGAAATTTTGCTAATAATATCCCATTAACTTTGATGCTGAAATTAAATTAAATTACATTGAAAAATAAATATGCACATTGGACACAAAGTACAGGGATGAAGTAGAATTAGAAACAATAACCTGAGAACACTTTGGCATGGAATGACAGTATCACTGTATTTGTTATTCACTAAGTTGTTAAAGTATAAGGAGATTCCTCAAGATTGGAGATGTGCATGTGTGCAACCCATATTTAAGGGATAGAGGAACAGCACAGACCCAGAGTCACAGAGACTCATAACTTAAGATTGTAGATGTGCACTTGTTCAACCCATGTTTAAGGGATAGAGAAATAGGAGAAACCCAGAGTCGCAGACACCCATAACGTAAGATTGGAGACATTCATTTGTTCAACCCATATTAAGGGACAGGGGAACAGGACAAACCCAGCATCACAGACACCCATAACTTAAGATTGAAGACATGCTCTGGCTCAACGCATATTTAAGGAAAGGGTAACAGGACAAACCCAGAGTTGCAGAGACCCATAATTTAAGATTGGAGACATGCACTTGTTCAACCTATATTTAAGGGATAGGGGAACCGGACAGATGCAGAGTCATAAAGACCCATAACTTTACTTTATTTTTGTGGAAAAACAATGGAAAAGATTATTTGCATAATGTATCATCAGAATTGAGAAGACTAGCCCCCGGATTCACTATATTTCTGTACAGGACTAGCTTAGTCCTGCACGGAAGTGAACGTTTAGGAGCAAAACGGCAGCGCGCCAGGCATATTAATGAATGCATGCTGCCTGAGCTCCTAAACAGACACGGAGCATGTACGAGTGCAGGGGGTGTGTCTGAGAGCAGAGCTCACAGAATATACATGCTCCTGCAATCAAGAACAGCAGTTTAGGAATAAGAATGAGTGAGACCACTCATAGGTGTTCACATACCCCCAGCAACATCCCCCATGTTTATAAGAGCAATAGTTAATATATAAATTATAAACAAGCTTTTTTTAAATCAAACAGATAAAATTTAACTGTAGATGCGCTGGTTTGCCCATTGCTTAACTATGTTTATTGCAGTTTAAATCGCACACTAGGATAACAATCAAGATATATGCAAATGAAGCAGTACTGCAATAGTGTAGTGGGCAGAGCATTTGCCTTGTGAGCAGTCATTCCCGATTCGAGTCCCACACCATTACATTCCATTTCCATGTCAAATCACTTTATGAGCAATATTTTTTGTTGCATAACCTACTAAATAACATAAATTTGTGAAATGGAGTACTGCATTAAATGCAGATGTGAGGTGTCATTATTGTAATGTTGTAAAATTTGTATTTATTTTAATTTTACATTTGTTAACCGGGCTAGTCTAACTGGATATATTTCCATTTTCAGTAGAGGCCCGGGGAGAAAAACTCCAGTGGCAACAAATAATAATTGAAATTAAAAATTAAAAATCAATATTAATACATAGTAAATGAAAGGATTTCAATAGAAGATTACTAAAAATACAGGAAGTAATAAGAATACTAAAAAAATACAGGAAGTAATAAAGTAAAGTAGGTATTTACAATAGTAAAGGTGACAATATGTACAGGATAATTCATTATGCAGTGTGATTCATGTAGACTATCAGCGCATCAAACAGGATGGAGACTTTCACAGTAAAATCCACAGATAATCACAAGTGCCCCATACAGTATATGTACACATGAATCAGGGATACAAATCGACGGTACAACGTGTAATGAATGATAAATCCATAGAGTTTTCAAATCCACCATCTTCCAAAAAAACATTTTACATTACTGTCTAAATTAGTGTGGTGGAAAGCGGGAGTAAGCACAATTAAGCAAGAGTAAGCATATTTAAGCAGTGGTAAGTGGGTTTAAGCCCATTTGTGTGAGGGTAAGCAATGCACACACAGGTTAAGCAATATTAAAGCTAACTCTCTGTAAGCATATTTAACCGGGGATTAGCACTGCTTACCGTTGCGCAGACCCGCTTACAATTGCTTAAAAGTGCCTTAATCACTCTGTATGCAACAGCCACTGTTCTGGCCAGAAACAAAATAAACAGCCTTTGCAGATCTTGAACCAGGATCCTGTACACTATAGTCACATTAGTTAACCACTAAGCCATCACAGCAGTACATAGGATTGAGGTATCACCAGACATATCCTCACTATAGGAAAATCAAACTGAACATGTGAAAGGAATCGATATACAGTTTTGTGTTGTATAACCTACTACATAATATAAATATGTGAACTGGAGTACTGCATTAAGCCCAGATGTGAGGTGTCATTAAAGTGTTGAAATCCCCTAATAAACACAAGGACCTCATACAGTGTACACACACATGAATCATGGATACCAAACACATATATAACATGTAATGAATAATAAATCAATGCCAAAAAGCAAATAGTATGCAAATTAAAAATTAAGCAAAACTAAGCATTGCACAGCCCAGCTTACTAGGCGTAAGCAATGTGTAGCCAAGGTAACTCATTTTGCCCATTGGTATACCCCTTTAAGTAATGCCAACTTCAGGTAAGCATGTTTCCCCATAGTTTATCATTTTCAAAACTGTCCATTTACAGCAAATAGCCAGAAATTGGCCCTATTTAAACTCAAAAGGCAGGAATACATCTCATAACTGGTTGCAGCTTCCTCCTGTAGGCACTATGATGACTGGTATGGGAGAGGGTGGGCGCTTTCATGCACAGCGCTGGGGCATCCAGGAGTCCAGAGTCATGGCAGGACTCCTTGTGAAAGAACATGACCAGAGACTGCTGCAGGGCCAGTACTAGGGTTACCAATACAAAGAGGAAGCCTGGGACCATCTCACTTGTGCTTTCACCAGTGCCACTGGCATACCCCGAACTGGTGAGCAGGTCAGGCATCACTATTCTGACCTGAAGTGGAGAAAGGGGGATCTGTTGGATTAGTGAATCCAAGAGGCTAGGAGGACGGCGGATGTGCCAGCCGTGTGTAAGTATCAGGCCACTGCCTGTTTAATAATTGCCAGTTCATGTATATTATGGATAGGTGTGGCTAAATATTCCTCTTATAGGTTCATAGGTTCATACTAGGCTATCTGCCCTAGGGCATTTATAAGCCTAGCCAGAGTGTGTATGGCTTTCGCCACCCATTTTAAATTAATTTTGCTATGCCCTTTATAGGTTCATAGGTTCATACTAGGCTTGTATTTCACATTGGCAGTTGAGTGGGCTGTGAACCAGGAAGCCTATGCCTGTAGATTGCAGCAGTTGCAATGCGAAGGAGGTTAGTAATACTCTTGCATGTACTGTCATAGGAAATGAATCTAAATGTAGTAGTAAGTTGTATTGTTTAAGGCATGTACTGCATACACCAGAGAATATGGCAGGTACAGTCTCATTTATATTGTATGTAAATAAAAGCATAATAGCCTGACAATAAAGGTCTAACTGCTGGACTGCATGTGTTTACTCTGGTATCATATGGTAATGTAGAGTTGCAATCTCTTAATAGTACTGTTGTATTAAGCACTGTTACCCACACTGTGCTACATAAATAAAATGTGTAGCAATGTCTGTATATGACTGTTGTAATCACGAGGTCACATAGTACAACTGAGAGAGACTTATATAGAAAACAGTGAAAAGACAGACAACATAATCCAGATAGCACACTCAACTGAGACGTGAACTGTTGTATTTTTAGCACACACAGCCATGGTTCAAAATCCTGGTAGTGGTAGTAGGCTGTATGCAGAATTATATCCAACAACTGTACAGATATGTCCAGAATGTCCAGTAAATTGGCCTATATCTGCTGCCTGTCACCCTGTACCCCCTGTCAAATCAGTGGGATGATCCCAGACATTTAGGCAGCAAATTAAACAGGGTTTATTACATCAAGCTTTCGAGTTGAAACTCTTTTTCAAGAAAAAGAGTTTCAACTCGAAAGCTTGATGTAATAAACCCTTTTTATATGGATGGTCGTGCTTTGCCTTTTGTTACTGGATTTAATCTCATGTTGGTTCACCAGTATGTGTAGCTATTCTACACCTGTTTCTTGGACTTTGTTAGGCAGCAAATAAGAAATACAACTGATTGTCAGACATCTATAAGAACAAACCTGTCACTCTAGCAACTCCACAAAATGTTATGAGAGTAATAAGCCATGTATGTCCCATCTCCATCCCAATGTTGCGAAGCTGTGACCAGAGTGTGTGCAGTGAGACGTATGTGCATAATACTAATGTGGAATCTGGTAATATGTGTGTCACCATTCAGGTAGTGCTAACAAACACTGCCCGCACAGGTCAGTATGATACAAAAACTGTGCCTAGAAATAAAAGATTGATATCCTGTACTGTTACTGTTTACTCTGGTATTGTATGGCATTGTTAGTGTTGCAGATGCTCTGAATAATAAGGTATTACTCATCACTGTGACCCACACTGTGCTACATAATAAAACTGTCTAGGAAATCATGTATAAGTGTAGTAATTACAAGTTCAGATTGTAAAACCACAGGAGACTTATAGACAGAAATCAAAGAGATACACAGCAATATCTATATAGCACACTCAACTGTGATGGAGACGGTTTTGTTTTTAGCAGAGACAGCCATGGTTCGAATCCTGCAAGTAGTAGTAATTGATATGCAGAATCATACCTCAGAAATGTAGGTAATTGTCCAGAATGTCCTGTAAATTGGCCCATATCTGCCGGCTGTTACCCTGTCCCCCTAGCATATCAGTGTGCTAATCTTCGACATGTAGGCAACATTTCATGTCATATAACTGACTGTCAGGCCTCTACATATCTGGAAAATGTCAATGAAAACAAACCTGTTGTACAAATCACCAAAGTTTTAAGAGGGCAATAGTCAAAATATGTCCCGGTTCACTTGCATGTTTTCAAGACATGCCCAGAGTGTGTGCAATAAGAGATGGACAGGTATGTGCATAACATCAACCTGGAATCTGGTAATATGTGTAGAAACAGTAGTGTTAACATACAATACCTCCACAGGTACACCAGGTAAGAGGTGTATACTGCAGGTAAAACTCATTTCATGTATATAATTGTATACATCCATACAACTGTCCAATGTAAGGCCATAGGGTAGTGTACTAGTACCTGTAAGGTACAGATCACAGCACTGACTAGGAAAGTAAGGAGAACGACAGGACTATACTAGTTGTTAATTGACATCTCCCCCCCACCACCATATCTGCAGCAATAAACTAATCACACAACTCAATCGGTATGTGCTCCATTAAATCTATTGTTGGGACATATGTTCTACTGTTTGCTAAATACTTAAATTTGTTCCTATGCATGTGCCATGTTGAAATACACCCACATTGGTGGCATGCTGCCATCAATGTACCTGCATGCTGTTGTAAAGGCCACTGTGGTTCCATGGATCTAGGACTTTTGATTGAAAGATCAAAAGCCTGAATCCATTACCACCGAACACAACAAAAGCGCTTTCATCAAAAAAGCGCTTTTGTTAAAGTATGTTTAAAAAAAAAAAAAAAAAAAAAAAACACCATCTACTTGAATGCAGGGGTGCAAGCACCCCTGCACCCCCACCCCACTTTAATATTCTCACTCCGAGGTCGCACTACATTGGGGAAATGGGAATTTTCCCTTGCCATACTGTAGCATGATCGGAACAACAAACATACTTACGTGAAACTGCTGCTTCGGTGAACAGCACTTTTGTGCAAGTATGCTCACCAATTTGGGATTTGGTGAAAGATGCAGTCGAGCATCTGTACAGATCCCGGTTCCATATATGCATGTGATCTGTTTGCTATGCAACTGTTCCATATCTGGTCTTTCACATTAATGGTAATATCTATGCATGCTGTTATACCTAATCCTGGAATGTGTTGACTACTACTTACCCACATATGTTGTAAATTTGAACACCATAGCATGTTTGGGTAGGCCGGTCCCAGTGGACCCACCTGTCCCACCTCAGTTGGCCGTAGCACTATGCATCTGCATGTCTGGGGTCCACTCTGGGACCTCCTCGTCTGATGGTCCTCCACCACCTTTGGGTGGAACCGCCTCAGAGGATGGGGCTCACCCCCACCTGGGAGTGGGAGTGGGCGTGGACAGGACACTGTCACCCGTCGCCATGTCCAGGCTGTGGTGAATAGCTTAGTAACGCTGGGAGTTTGGAGATCTGCTATGCCAGCTTGAGGGCCGCATGTCGCAACTAGAGGGTCAGCCTAGGGGCTGTGAAGGTGCAGTGATGACTGCATATGGGTGGGGTCCTCAGTCCCATTGTATCCACTATGGGGCTCATGGGCTTCCGATTTCCAAACACCCTTCCCCATCAAGGTGTTTACCCCCCACATGTCATATACCACCCCTGTATGCTGTCTTGTCTCTCTTGTCTGTTATCCTACCCAACCTACCTCCCCAAATATACCTACTTATCCCTCCCCAACATCCCACTCTCACCAGAAAAAAAAAAGGACAATCTGTTCCCAAAAAAAATCTCGCCCCATATATAGCATTCCATTTCGTACGTGTCCACTGGATACATGTAATCTGGTCGAATAGGCTTCACAACACACTATAGTTGTCCTCACTCCTCTCTCAGGGGTTTGTGTCCAAATCTATCTCCAAATTCAGTGTATATGCACAGCTGTTGCTGTAGAAGAAATGGGCAGCTATGGAACTTCCCTAAACCATTCCGGCACATCCCTAGCTAATTTCCCTACCGTCTTTCTCTCTTTGCGACCTTTTTTCACCACTATCCTATCAACCCTTTTTTATTCCTTTTAAAGAAATTAGCACGGGGGTAAGTGGAAGTAAGCACTTTTAGGCAGCAGTAAGTGGGTTTAATCCTGTTTGCGCGGGGGTAAGCAATGCCTACACAGATTAAGCAATTGAAAAGCTACATCAGTATAAAAAACTGTAACCAGATGTTAGCAGTGCGTACCTACATGCAAACCCTCTTCCAACTGCTTAAAAGTGCCTTAATCACTGCCTATATATATATATATATATATATATATATATATATATATATATATATATATACATATGCATACATGTATCCGCGGTGGTGGTGCTGCGGTAGCGTTGTCGCCTCACAGTCAGATGCTGTCTGGTTCGATTCTCACCTAGAGCGTCTTCTGCATGGAGACATGCATGAATGGGCCTACGTTCGTTGAAGGTTGTGCGTCAGGGCTGGTAACTCAGCACGTAAAAATCACCTACCAATCATTAGCGGACCGGAGTTCCAGTGTGGCGACCTCTAACCGGGAAAAGCCAAAAGACACAACATATACATATGCATACATCTGTAGATATGTATGTCTACATATATATATATATATATATATATATATATATATATATATATATATATATATATATGTGTGTGTATATATATATATATATATATATATATATATATATATATATATATATATATATATATATGTATATATGTGTATATATATATATATATATATATATATATATATATATATATATATATATATATATATATATATATATATATATATATATATATGTATATATGTATATATATATATAGCACGCTTTAGCGATTTAGCGATTTAGCTAAGTTGCTCATAGAGCAGCATAGGGCAGCCGTTAATCAAGTTTAAACTATTTCTGGCTCCGTAAAGTCTGCTCTTCAATTTTTCCCTTAGAACTGTTCTACTTGCAATCTAAACAGCCTATACTCTATCTGAAAAGCTCAGCACTTGCTCCTAAAGCATTTATTTATACAAGTAAAGCACTCTTAAACAAAAGAAAGTACTTCATTCACCTAAATTCCCTTGAGTACCCATTTCCCTATAGGTCCTTTCTGACTCAGTTACACAGCAATCTTTTTCACTATTTCTAGCATGTCGAGGGGTCGGTTGCTGGCGTCCTTTCCTGTTCAGCTGGTGAATCTGGGAATCTTGAGGCAATGTTACAATTGCCTCATGTACACAGACAACCCTCTCCTCCTCCCAACAAATACAAATATATGCGAGAGATGCAACTATATAGCCAAACTGGAGGCTGAGCTCCCTCAATTCAGTACTGGCAAGACCAGTCAGGAGGAGAAGGTAACCACGCACACCACAAACCCAGTCTCACATAGAACTATCACAATTGCAAACCAAACACATAAACACACAAAAACATACTCGGAGGCGCTGATTAAAATCTACCAAAACAACAGAGGCCTCCAAAGCAGACACCCAAGCAAACACCATCTGAAGACATAGCACATGCAACACATAGTTCACATAGTCAGTGTGCTAAACAGTCACAGCCCTTAAGGCCAAACAACATGCCAGACACACTTGTAATAGGTGACTCCATAGTCAGACACACTGACGTACCGCTCACCAGACTGAACAAGGAGAGGGTCACAGTAAGCTGCCTGTCGGGAGCTAGAATCCGCCACATAACATAAGCACTCAGGTCACTCCACAGCAAGTACAAATATGACTCAGTCATTGTACATGCCGGTGTGAATGACCTGAGACATCTCCTGGACTACATGAAAAGAGACATAGAGGAGCTCTCTGATTATGTAGCCCAGGCTGGTATGACCCTGACCCTGAGCAGCATCTTACCCTCACCAAGAATGATGCCACAGTACAAAGACAAAATGATCAGTTTTAACAATTGGCTTAATTACTGGTGTCATTCTAAGGGGATCCAATGTCTGTCTGCTTGGGATGACATGCTGGACAAGCCACGCTGCTTAAGGGACGGCTTGCACCTGTCACCCTGGGCTTCCGGATATTGGCCAAGGCTCTTGCCACCCCATAGTGCCTTTTTAGGCAAGGCTCAAAGGACAAACCCACCTCCCTAGAAAACACAAGTGGAAAAAGTAAGGGTAATGCTGCTCAATGCCAGAAGTCTAAACCTCAAGATGCACTCGAAGCCCTTCTCAGTATGGAGAATATCGATGTCTGTGCAGTGACTGAAACCTGGTTCAAGGCTCCTGAGAGCACCCCAGCACTATCAGGTTTTACCTCATATCATGCTTTCCGCCCCAAAACTTGGACCGAACCACAAAAGGAGGAGTATCCATATTCATCAAAGATACCCACACCTCCAGGTTAGTGGCAATGCACGAAGCATCGGAGACCATCCAGCTGCAACTAACCATAGGCAAAACTGCCTTACAGTTTGTAGCATGTTACAGACCACCCTCTCAAACTCAGGAACCCCACACAGCTTTCCTGAAGACACTAGAGAGTATGAATGTCTCTCCAAATACCATTATATTGGGAGACTTCAACTACCCAAACATAGACTGGGAACATTACTCAAGCCCCAACACCCTAGCCCAAAGGTTCCTACAATTCATTAACTCAAATGCAATGGAACAACTGGTCACCATTCCCACAAGAGGAGACAATATACTAGACCTGATCATCACAAACATGGGGACAAAATGCTCCACACCGAAGTATATCCCTCTGGTAAGATCAGACCATAAATTAATCTCACTGAAATCCACATCCCCCACCCCTGCACAAAAGACCACAGTGAAGAACTTCTCAAAGCCAACTTCACACTTCTTAAGACTGAAATGGTATCCTTCAAGGCCCCTGGGCTAGTGGAAACCACAACCCACACTGCTGAATCCTTTGCAAATGCCTTCTACGGGCACCTTCAAGAATGCATGGATCATGCAATCCCAAATAAAACCAAGACCCATTCCCCCAAAGGCAGGCGCCCGGTCTGGTGGACCCCAGCCATAAACAAACTCTACAACAGGAGGAGGAAGCTACTACATGACAGAGCAAAATCCCTAAAAGGGAAGGCATCTCTGATCAGTACTAGCAAAAAACTACGATCACTCATAAAATCATCCAAGGCCAACTTTGAGAGAAAAATCAAAGACACAAAAGACAATCACAAGGCCTTCTTTAGCTATGTTAGAAATCTGGGTGGAAACTCCCAGATATGCTCAGAGTTAGTCCAAAATTATACAAAATACACTGAACCCACTGACATTGCCAACATTCTGGCAGACAGGTTCAGTGCAAATTTCTCCTCCCCCAAAAGGAGAAATAACTATCCCAGCAGAGTGTAGCCTCCCTAATATCTCAGATGCCCAGGTGAGAGCCCTCTCTAAAGCTAAAAACACAGCATCAATGGGACCGGACGGTGTCCCGGCTGTGTGCTACATGAACTCCAAGAGGAACTAAACCCACACATAAGGCTCCTGTTTAATCTTAGCCTTACTACAGGATACGACTCAAAGAGTGGCGTACGGCGACAGTGGTACCACTTCACAAAGGCGGTGCTTCTACGGACCCTGGAAATTACCGCCCCATAAGCTTGACGAGCCTGGTCTGCAAAGCTATGGAGAGGATCATTATGGAACTCATAAACAAAGACATTGGGGATCTACAGACATTGGATCCTACCCAATTTGGCTTTGTCAAAGGCAGATCCTGCCTTTTGAACTTGATCAACTTTTTTGAAACAGTCACTAAGGCCATTGATGAGGGTAAGGCAGTTCACACAGCCTACCTTGACCTTGCAAAAGCCTTTGACACAATACCCCACTCGGGCATCATAGACAAACTCACCAGCTTAAATGTAAACCCATATGTCACAAGATGGGTTGCAAACTGGCTCAAGGACAGAACCCACAGGGTCAGAGTTGCTGGAGCTATGTCAGACTCTAAGCCAGTCACAAGCAGTGTCCCACAGGGCTCAGTCCTGGGACCCCTCTTGTTCGGCATTTATTTTTCCGAGGTACAGGCAAACATAGGAGGATTGTGGTTGACAAAGTTCGCAGATGACTGCAAACTGGGCCATAATTGATACTCCAGCGACACAAACATCCTTCAGAGAGGCCTCATTGAAACGGATAATTGGTGCCAGAGCCATGGCCTTAAGCTGAATGCCAAAAAATGTATAGTCATACCCTTTGGGAAAAACAAGGTACCCACAAATTACCACATAGGTGGTAATCCATTAATCTGGAAGAGGTAATCAGGGACCTTGGGACCCAGGTTGACAGTAACCTCTCATTTGACACTCACATTGCCAAAGTGGTTAGAAAGACCTTCTATATTGCCCACCTTATCATGAAGGGTTTCACATCTAGATCAAGTGAGGTCATTGTGCCCTGTACTCTTCTCTTATCAGGCCAATGATTGAGTACAATGCCCCATTTGGGATGTATCTTACCCGTCACCTGCAGCAGTTGGAAAGACCCCAAAAGTTCCTCACCAAGAGGATAAAGGGTCTTAAACATATGTCATATGCTGCCCGACTGAAAAAACTCCAGCTCTATTCAGTCGCATACCGCCTACTCAGAGGTGATCTGTGCCTGACGTACAAGGCCATGTCCAATCCGGAATTAATGGCCATGCTCCACCTTAGTAAATCCAAATCCACCAGAGCCACGAGAGCAAGAGACTTAAACCTCAGCACAGAAATAAATAGGACGTGCTGGAGGGACAGATTCATAACCCAGAGCCTCCCTACACTCTGGAACAGGATCCCAGTACATGTTAGGCAGAGCCCCTCACTGACTCTATTCAAGAGAAATCTTGACGAGTGGATGGGAGATCATAGGTTTACCCCGGGGGTCATCTCTGTGTCACTACTAGACAGAGGCACAGTAAACTAAACCCTAAAAGGGCGTAGTATCCTCATCCTAAGGGGTGGTGAAAGCCACACATACTCTGCCTAGGCTTATAAATGCCCTAGGGCAGATAGCCTAGTACGAACCTATGAACCTATGAACCTATATATATATATGTATATATATATATATATATATATATATATATATATATATATATATATATATATATATATATATATATATATATTTATATATATATATATGTGTATATATATATATATATATATACATATATATATAGATATATATGTATATATAGATATATATATATATATATATATATATATATATATATATATATATATATATATATATATATATATATATATATATATATATATATATATATATATATATATATATATATATATATATATATGTATATATATATATATATATATATATATATATATATATATATATATATATGTGTATATATATATATATATATATATATATATATATATATATATATATATATATATATACATATATATACATGTATATATAGATATATATGTATATATAGATATATATGTATATATATATAGGTTCATAGGTTCATAGGTTCATACTAGGCTATCTGCCCTAGGGCATTTATAAGCCTAGCCAGAATGTGTTTGGCTTTCGCCACCCATTTTAAATTTATTTTGCTATGCCCTTTTTCGTGGTTAGTATACTGTGCCTCTGTCTAACAGTGACACAGAAGTGATACCCAGGGTAAACCTATGATCTCCCATCCACTCATCAAGATTCCTCTTGAAGAGAGTCAATGAGGGACTCTGCCTAACCTGGACTGGGATTTTATTCCAGAGTGAAGGGAGCCTCTGTTATGAATCTGTCCCTCCAGCATGTCCTATTTATTTTAGTGCTGAGGTTCAAGTCTCGAGCCAGAGCTCGATGGGATTTGGATTTTCTGAGGTGCAGCATGTCCATTAATTCGGTTGGACATGGCTATATACGTCAGGCACAGCTCGCCTCTGAACAGGCGGTATGCCACTGAGTAGAGCTGGAATTTCTTTAACTGGGCAGCATATGGCATCTGTTTGAGCCCTTTGATCCTCTTGGTGAGGTACTTTTGGGGTCTTTCCAGTTGCTGCAGGTGTCTGGTAAGGTACATCCCAAAAGGGGCATTGTACTCAATTATGGGCCTGATGAGGGATGAGTAAAGAGGCACGATGACCTCCCCTGATCTAGATGTGAATCCCTTCATGATTAGGTGGGCTATATAAAATGTTTTTCTAACCACTTTGGCCACGTGGTTGTCAAATGAGAGGATTGCTATCAACTTGGGTCCCCAGGTCCCTAATTACTTCTTCTGTACTTAATGGATTACCACGTATGTGGTAATTTGTGGGCACTTTGTTTTTGCCAAAGGGGATGACTATACACTTTTTGGCATTTAGCTTGAGGCCATGGCTCTGGCACCAGTTGTCTGTTTCTATGAGGCCCTTTTGGAGGATGCATGGGTCGGCTGGAGAGTCGATTATGGTGCCCAGTTTGCATTCATCTGCGAACTTGGTCAGCCACAGTCCTTCCGTGTTGGCCTGTACCTCCGAGAAATATATACCGAACAAGAGAGGTCCCAGGACTGAGCCTTGTGGGACACCACTTGTAACTGGTTTGGAGTCTGACATGGCTCCAGCAATTCTAACCATGTGGGTTCTGTCCTTGAGCCAGTTTGCAATCCATCTAGTGACATAGGGGTTTATATTTAAGCTGGTGAGCTTATCTATAATGCCCGAGTGGGGTATTGTATCGAAGGCTTTTGCGAGGTCCAGGTAGGCTGTGTGGATCACCTTCCCCTCGTCAATGGCCTTGGTGACTGTTTCAAATAAATCAACCAGGTTTAATAGGCAGGAACTGCCCTTAACAAAGCCGAACTGGGTAGGATCCAGTCTTTGTAGGTCCCCAATATCTTTATTTATGAGGTCCATGATGATTCTTTCCATAGCTTTGCAGACCAAGCTAGTCAGGCTTATGGGGCGATAGTTTCCAGGATCCGTTGAGGCACCACCTTTATGGAGAGGGACCACTGTTGCTGTACGCCACTCTTTGGGCACATATCCTGTAGTAAGGCTGAGATTGAACAGTAGTTTTATGTTTGGGTTTAGCTCTTCTTGGAGTTTATGTAGGACGCAGCCCGGGCCACTATCTGGTCCCATTGATGCTGTGTTTTTTGCTTTGGAGAGGGCGGCTCTAACCTGAGCATCTGAGATGTCAGGGGCAGCACTCTGCTGGGATAGATATTTGCCCTTTGGTGGGAGAAGTTTGCGCTGAACCTGTCAGCTAGGATGTTGGCAATGTCTGTGGGTCCAGTGTATTTTTTGTCATTTTGGACTAATTCTGAGCATATCTGGGAATTACCACCCAGGTTCCTAACATAACTAAAGAAAGCCTTGTGATTATCCTTAGTGTCCTGTGCAATTTTTCTCTCGAAGCTGGCCTTAGACAATTTTATGTGTGCCCGTAGTTTTTTGCTAATACTGATCAGTGATGCCTTCCTTTTTTGGGATTTTGCTCAATCATTTAGTAGCTTCCTCCTTCTATTGTATAGTGGGGTCCACCAGACAGGACATCTGCCTTTGGAGGATTGGGTCTTGGTTTTATTTGGGATCACATGATCCATGCATTCCTGAAGGTGTTCATAGAATGCGTTTATAAAGGATTCTGCTTTCTGGGCCGTAATTTCCACAGGCCCGGGGGCTTTGAAGGATTCCACCTTGGTTTTGAGGAGTGTGAAATTTGCTTTAGAGAAGTTTTTCACTGTGGTTTTCTGGGCAGGGGGTGGGGTCGGGATGTGAATATCCAGTGAGATTAGTTTATGGTCTGATCTTACCAGTGAGGGATACACTTCTGGTCTGGAGCATAGAGTCCCTATGTTTGTGATGATCAGGTCCAGTATGTTTTCCCCTCTTGTGGGAGTGGAAACAAGTTGTTCCATAGCATTTGAGTTTATAAATTCTAGGAACCTTTGGGCTAGGGTGTTGGAGCTAGAGTAATGCTCCCAGTCTATGTTTGGGTAGTTGAAGTCACCCAATATAATGGTGTTTGGAGAGACCTTCATATTTTCCAGTGTTCTCAGGAAGGCCGAGTGGGGTTCCTGGGTTTGGGAGGGTGGTCTGTAGCAGGCTATAAACTGGAAGGCAGTTTTACCACTGTTAGTTGCACATGGATAGTCTCTGATGCTTCGTGCTTTGCCATCAACCTGGAGGTGTGGGTATCTTTGATGAATATCGATACTCCCTCCTTTGTGGTTCGGTCCAAGTTTGGGCCGAAAAGCATGGTATGA
>NC_056726.1:1438573780-1438577009 GCF_019279795.1 Protopterus annectens
AATGTAGCATGCCGAAATGCCATAGCTATGTAATAGGCTTACCTGCAATCTGTCACTAAATATACCCCCCACCCTAATGTTAGGCTGTGTCCATATGTGGCACCTGTCTGGGTTGTAGCAAGGCAGGACAGTGCAGCTGTGCAGGAAGGAGAGTTAGAGATTGTGGACCTGAAGTATGAATGTACCCCATATATAAAACCCAGCCACTATGGATGCACAAGCCAGTGCATTTCTTTGTGCCGGTACCAAGCCTGGATAAATGGGGTGGGTTGTGTCAAGAAGGGCATCTGGCATAAAACTTTGCCAAATCATTTCATGCAGTCACCAGTAAATATTTCCATACCGGATAGGTTGAGGCCTGGGTTAACAATGACCGTCACCAGTACACCAGTACTGTTAGCCAACAGGGTGCTGGCAGATATTGGGCTACTGTTGGCCGAAGGAGGAGGAGAGGCGGAAGGCATGGCCGAAGGCAGGAAGAGAGGAGAAAGGCTAGGACTGTGGTAGTGAGGGTCGGAACTTTGAATGTTGGCAGTATGACTGGTATAGGGAGAGAGCTAGCTGATATGATGGACAGAAGGAAGGTTGGTATATTGTGTGTGAAGAGACAAGATGGAACGGGAGTAAGGCTAGATGTATTGGAGGTGGGTTCAAATTGTTTTATCATGGTGTGGATGGGAGGAGAAATGGCGTAGGAGTTATTCTGAAGGAACAGTATGCTAAGAGTGTTTTCGAGGTGAAAAGAGTGTCAGATAGAGTGATGTTTATGAAGCTAGAAATTGATGGTGTAATGATGAATGTTGTTAAGTGCATATGCTCCACAAGATGGGTGTGCAGTGGATGAGAAAGAAAATTTTTGGAGTGAATTGGATGAAGTGGTGATGACTGTACCTAAGGGTGAGAGAGTGGTGATTGGAGCAGATTTCAATGGGCATGTTGGTGAAGGGAACAGAGGGGATGAGAAAGTGATGGGTAGGTATGGTGTTAAACAAAGGAATGCAGAAGGTCAGATGGTAGTGGATGTTGTGAAAAGGATGGATATGGCTATGGTGAATACGTAGGGTGACATACAAGAGTGGAGGAAGATGCACACAGGTGGATTATATCTTATGTAGGAGGGCCAGTCTGAAGGAGATTGGGGACTGTAAAGTGGTGACAGGAGAAAGTGTAGTTAGGCAGCATAGGATGGTGGTTTGTAGGATGATGTTGGTGATCAAGAAGAGGAGGAGGAATGTGAGGGCACCACCAAGGATCAAATGGTGGAAATTGAAAAAGGGTAATTGTGAGGTGGAGTTCAGGGATGAGTTAAGACAGGCACTGGGTGGCAGTGAAGAGTTACCAAATAGCTGGGTAACTACAGCAGAGCTAGTAAGGGAGACGGCTAGAAAGGTGCTTGGTATCACATCGGGACAGAGGAAGGACGACAAGGAGACATGGTGGTGGAATGAGGAAGTACAGGAGAGTATACAGGCAAAGATGTTGGCAAAAAAGAAGTGGGATTGTCAGAGAGATGAAGAAAGTAGACAGGAGTATAAGGAGATGAGGTGCATGGCAAAAAGAGAGGTGGCGAAGGATAAGGAAAAGGATAAGGAATATGAAGAGTTGTATGAAAGGATGGACACTTAAGAAGAAAGAAAAGGACATGAACCGACTGGCTAGACAGAGGGACCAAGCTAGGAAAGATGTGCAGCAGGTAAAGGTGATAAAGGATAATGAGGGAAACATACTCACAAGTGAGGAGAGTGTGTTGAGGAGATGGAAAGAGTACTTTGAGGGGTTGATGAATGAAGACAATGAGAGGGAGAGAAGGTTGGATGATGTAGGGATAGTGAATCATGAAGTACAATGGATTAGCAAGGAGGAAGTAAATATAGCTATGAAAAGAATGAAGAATGGAAAGGCTGTTGGCCCAGATGACATACCTGTGGAAGCATGGAGGTGTTTAGGTGAAATGGCAGTGGAGTTTTTAACCAGAATTGTTTAATGAAATCTTAGAAAGTGAGAGGACGCCTGAGGAATGGAGAAAAAGTGTTTTGGTACAGATTTTTAAGAATAAGGGTGATGTGCAGAGCTGTAGTAACTACAGAGGGATTAAATTGATCAGTCACAGCATGAAGCTATGGGAAAGAGTAGAGTAGTGGAAGCTAGGTTAAGAAGGGATGTGATGATTAGTGATCAGCAGTATGGTTTCATGCCGGGAAAGAGAAATACAGATGCGATGTTTGCTCTGAGAGTGTTGAAGGAGAAGTACAGAGAATGTCAGAAGGAGTTGCATTGTGTTTTTGTAGACTTAGAGAAAGCATATGACAGGGTGCCTAGATAGGAGTTATGGTATTGTATAAGGAAGTCAGGAGTGTCAGAAGTATGTAAGAGTGGTACAGGATATGTAAGAGGGTAGTGTGACAGTGGTGAGGTCTGCGGTGGGAGTGATGGATGCGTTTAAGGTGGAGGTGGGGTTACATCAAGGATCAGGTCTGAGCCCTTTCTTATTTGCAATGGTGATGGACAGGTTGACAGACGAGATCAGACAGGAGTCCCTGTGGACTATGATTTTTGCAGATGACATTGTGATCTGTAGTGAGAGTAGGGAGCAGGTGGAGGAGACCCTGGAGAGATGGAGATATGCTCTAGAGAGAAGAGGAATGAAGGTCTGCAGGACTAAGACAGAATATATGTGTGTGAATGAGAGGGAGGATAGAGGAATGGTGAGGATGCAAGGAGTAGAGGTGGCGAAGGTGGAAGAGTTTAAATACTTGGGGTCAATAGTTCAGAGTAACGGTGAGTGCGGAAGAGAGGTGAAGAAGAGAATACAGGCAGGACGGAGTGGGTGGAGAAGAGTGTCAGGAGTGATTTGTGACAGACGAGAACTTGTAAGAGTGAAAGGGAAGGTCTACAAGAGGGTAGTGAGGCCAGCTATGTTATATGGGTTGGAGACAGTGGCACTGACAAAAAGGCAGGAGTTTGAGGTGGATGTGGCAGAGTTAAAGATGTTAAGATTTGCACTGGGTGTGATGAGGTTGGAAAGGATTAGGAATAAGTATATTAGAGGGTCAGCCCAGGTCGGAAGGTTTGGAGACAAAGCCAGAGAGGCAAGATTACTTAGTTTGGACATGTGCTGAGGAGGGATGCTGAGTACATTGGGAAAAAGATGCTAAGGATGAAGCTACCAGGTAACAGGAAAAGAGGAAGCCCTAAGATAAGGTTTATGGATGTGGTAAGAGAGGACTTG